>NC_062561.1:116852625-116887625 GCF_022837055.1 Prionailurus viverrinus
TGTTATCGGGTGATATGTTACCTCTCTGGAGGGGAACTTCTCTGGATTTTCTCGAAGTCTCCCAGGCTGGCTGAATGCTAAAATAGGCATACCAGGGGCGCCTGGGTGGCTCGGTCGGTTAAGCGTCCGACTTCGGTTCAGGTCATGATCTCGCGGTCCGTGAGTTCGAGCCCCGCGTCAGGCTCTGTGCTGACAGCTCAGAGCCTGGAGCCTGTTTCGGATTCTGTGTCTCCCTCTCTCTCTGCTCCTCCCCTGTTCATGCTCTGTCTCTCTCTGTCTCAAAAAAATAAATAAACGTTAAAAAAAAAAAAATTTAAAAAAAATAGAAGAAAAAAATATGCCTACCAAGTTTATTTAATGTTGGAGGGAGGTGAGATTGATTGGCTGTAATATTTTCAAATAATGTTGATAATTATATAATGTCCACATAAATATCCACATAGTAATGTGGATAAGTAACATGGGGATGACTTTTTAGACTTTATTACTAATGTATCAGGACAAGTTGAATATGCTTACGTCTTTGTGTTATCTTAATGTTGGGGATGGTGGCTTAAAGCACTAACCAGAATGGCATTACCAAACCATGTTGCTAAATAGTTGGCAGGATTTTAGGTTCCTCTCTAGTTTTTGTTTTTATGTCAAATTCTGTGTGAGAAAGGAAAATTAGATGCTGTTTGAAGCTCTTCATTACTCTAGGACAGGGCCTCCAGAGATAGATGATCCACCATTATTTCTTCAACTTTCACGTGCCTTTTGATGCCCTTGTTCCGTGAAAGGCGCCATTTCTGAGATATGTGTCATTGTGTCCTCCACAGAGAGGCTGCAGGCCAGGATGTTGACACAAAAGACATGCTCTAATACTCATTCATGGATTATATGAGGGCAGCTCAGGACCTGGTAGAACTGGCGAACAAACGATCCTGAATGAGGTAGGGGATGGCTAATATTTGGGAAATTGACACCAGAATCGGTGTTTGGACAATGATGAAGTAACAGTACAGGTTATATTCTTCCAACCTGCCCCCCAAAGAAAATCAACTTAGGAAATGGTGGCACCGCAAAATGTGTTAGAAATGGTGAGCAAGTTATAAAATCACAGATCTTGCCCATGTTGTGATAATTAACTCTCACGGGTCTCCCGGCGTTGCTCTGTTGTTGGGAGCATCACTACCTTCTTTAAAAGGTCAATCCCCTGCTGTTGCTAGTCCCCGGGGCTCTTGTGTAAAGTTGTCCGTGTCAGGAGTAGGTTGTTCCTAGGCAAAGGCCCATGGTTCTGGAATGCCTGTCCTTGTGGTCTGGGCTCTGGGGTTCAGAGTAGAGGCCATTTGTTGCTTCTCAGCTGTGCTCCCTGCCCAGTCACTTTGTTTGCGACACAACTTCCTGTACTGGTGGGGCCATTCCTGCACACTTCTTGCACCTGTTTCAGTAAAATTACAGAACTCATTAAGGTGACTGCCCATAGTGAGTTTTGTCTCGTCTTTATAGCCAAACTATCACTATACCCTAGCAATTTGGAGAACTTCCAGCATTTTCCATCTGATGCAATAACAGACAAATGGAAAGAGTCATTTTATTTTTACTGTTAGCAGTACCAAAGGGCGAGAGCAAGCCAGCTAGGATTTTTTGCCTCATACCCCTGGTACTGGGATGTCGTGTCCTTAATATTGTTGAATGCTGTTTATCGTTGAATAAACAAATGGTTAGGTTTGCCAACAGTACCAGACAAGCATAAATAAAGTTGGGTGAATCCTTTTACAAGAGGTAATAACTGTAGAAAAGGAAGCTGCAGTGAAATGGAGGTTTATTCTTAGCAAGGCTGTTTGTGAGCTGACCCTTTGGCCTCATCCCATCCTGTCTACTTTGGCCATAATGAACCCATTCACCTCCTCCAGTGTGCTCAGGTCTTTCTCACAGGCGGTTGTCTCTTACCAGACAGTGAAGGGTGAGTAGTCAGGGATTTCTGTTTATGCTTAACTCTCAATGTGATAATTGCTTCCTCTCAGTAGCTTTCTCTGACTTCCAGGACTTATTGTCTCTACTTTGAGCTTGCTGCGCTAAGTGCTTCCTCCCTCTCAGCTTGGTTTTGTAATTGCTGACATTAATGTCTGCCTCTCTCACTAGCCCCAGTGGAAGTTCTTGCTTACCATTATGTCCGTAGTGCCTGGAACCGCTGGTGCTGGGTCACAGTGGGTGCTTCTGGAAGTATTTGTGGAATGAACAAATGACTATGAATGGAATAAACCAACATGCCAGTGCTAAAACTTAATGAAAACTGTAAGCCTCAGAGGATAGAGCGGCACAAAACCAGTAATTCTAAAGCTTTTTTTAGCCCAACAAACCATACCCAAAATTATGGGTATGAGAATCAAGAAAAAGTGAGGGACCTAGAATATAAATACTCTGTTTACAAAGATCTTGTTAAAAGGCCAACAAATCAAGGAGTTAAAAAAAGACACAGAGGAGGTCGTTAGAATAAGATCTGCTCTCATGCTTTTAAACTTTAAGACAATTTTATAAATTCTGAAGGAGGATATGTGAGGATGGAGGGATAAGCATGACTTCTGGCTTTGGTGATAAGAATAGTTTCAAGCAAAGAGGTCTGTATGTAAGCAAGAGAATTTTTTCCTCCCGTGTCTGATACTCAGCCAAGTGACTTCTTAGTTTGAAGCAGAAAGAAAACATTTAAAGAACTTAAGGACCTGAAGTAGCCTGTGAAAAAAGAATTATAATTACAGAAATGACTACAAAAATTAGTGAAGAGCAGATATAAAAGGGGTTACCAACAAGGGTTAAATTAGTAGCAGGAAGGGATATCAGGGTCCTGTGAGTGGATAGATAGGAGGCCTACAGAGGTGTTCTAGCAGTTAAGATGAGCAGCCTGAAAATATTAGAAGGCACTAAGAAAACCTTTTTTTCCCCTGACTAGAGAAGTTCCCTTATTAAAACCTTCAGAAATACAAAAGAATATAAGTAACAATTGCCCATAGTTTCAGCACCCAGGGAAAACCACTATAAGTGGTTTTTTTTTTCCTTTTAGCCAAATTTTGTCTGTCTGCTGTTACTGTACAACTTAAAGTGTGAGAATTTTAATGTATAACTCAATGGGTTTTTGTAGTATTCATATAAACATGACTCAGCTCAAGATGTAGAACATTTCTATCATTCCAGAAGGCTCCCTTTGTGCCTCTTCCAGTCAATATCCGTAGATTCCTTTTGGCTGTTCTCAAACCTCATATACATGGAATCTTAGAGTGTGAAGTCTGTTGAATCTGGCTCCTTTTATGCATCATCATCTGTGAGATTCATCCACATGTAATATTTGTTCTTTCTTTCCTTTTCTTTCTTTTCTTTTTTTTCTTTTTTTTTTTTTTTTTGCTGGACAGTTTTCTGTTGTATATACCACAAGCTATCTGTTGTGCTGTGATGAGCATTTGGACAGTTCCCACTGTGGGGCTATTATAAATACAACTGCTTTGAATGTTCTTATGGACTCACTACACTTTAGTCCACATCTGAGAGCAGACTTACGGGGTCATAAATGCTGATATCAATAATATTTTTTCCATTGGGGCTGTTTAGTTTTTCCAGAGGAAAGTTCTTTACTGTATTCTCTTCAGGGTCAATGCCAGGCTACCAGGCATCTTGTAATTAAAAAATAATAACAACTTTGAAACATACCATTCTTTCCCGTGTGTGTACTTTGTTTGAGGTCTTATCTTACAGGACCACTTTCTGAAAGCAGAGTTGCTGGTCTTCTCATTGTATGTCTGAATGCTAATCCTGGGACTTGGAGCTTGTCTGGAATGGGATCGCCACATTGCAGTGTTCAGTGCGGTCTATTAATGGATCTTGGCTGCCGCTTGATTTGAGCTTATTTGAGGCCCTAACTTATCTTTAATAGTACAACTTCCAGTTTACATTTGACCCTTGGTGTAACACCCTCTGGTATAGTAGGGTGTGTATTTCACCTGAGCAAATTTATAAAGGGAAAATGTTTATGGTGCAGAGTTCAGTATCATACCTTAAATTGAAAGCTCATTTGTGTTTTGATTATATTAAGTGTTTTGCACTAGACTGTATCAGTGTTAGGTAGCCTCTGTTTTGTTTTTGCTTTGGTTGGCTTCTGTACAAACTTGGGATTCCCAATTGATTAAGCAAAGTCGTGCTTTTCAAATGCCAGCCCCACGATCTTTGATCTCAGCACAGATGCTGTTTCTGTGGCTTTCCCTTTTACTGGAATTTTTTTAACTTGAAGGAAAATGAAGATAGATGCAGATTTTTATCCCTTTAAGATGACTGTGTGTCTTCAGAACACAGGGACAGAAGGAGGGGGCACGGTAGCTGGAGTGCCTGCGTGGTGTATGCTCTTTATAAGTGCCTCTTGGGATTTCCCCCCTTGACATGAAGTAATTCCTCAGGTAGAAGGAGAAAGGTACATCCCAGAAATGAGGGGGAAACATGATGGAGGGAGGAGAGAGGGCACATACATTATTGAGGGTTCCAGGAAGAGAACAGCATGGGGATAATGGGGATAGATGTAAGTAGATAGATCAAGATGAGTCATGAAACATTGAAGTCTGAAGCTGTAATAGTTTTATACGCTTTGTTCTTTTTTCCTTCTCACGGGTCGCTGTTCTCAGAACAATGTCTGCAGACTTTGGTCCGGACTTTGCTAGAGTGAGAATGATCATTACTACAGGGTCTTGTTGGACTAATCAAGATAAAATACTGTTTCAATGGGATTAGGCCCTTTCACAGGAGACTCCACTCCCCATATACTGAATTTCTGGAAAGCTTAGTTACGATGACTGTGTTCTTCTGTGACTTAAAAAGTAAATAATGGAATAGCCATTGGGGGGAAAGGGTCAATGAGACTGAGTTCTATTGCAAACAAGCGCTCACTAGGTTTTCCACAGCCTTCTTGGTAGAAGTCTTTGCATTAGGATAAGGCGAAAGCCATTCCCAGGTCAGAGTGTGATGTCATGTTGGCAGAGAGCAGAGAAGGAAAAGAACTCTAGTTTTTTTCTGAATCCCTGTTAGGCCCCTGGAAAAATAAGAGCCTCTAAAATGAGGGACAGAATGCAGATGTCAAAATAGAGACTCTGGAGCCATTCTGCTTCCATATTATGAAGTTTGAATTTATAATCACCTCCTTCAAGTGACACACTCACCTCCTGCTGGGTTTAAGCCCCGGCTCCTATCTAGCTGTCTGTTTACCACTTTTCTAAAAATCACTCTCCTTATGTCTTCCTTGTTAACCAGTTGCCCAAGGCATAGGTTTGAGCCTCACTTATCTCCGTACCTCACTACTTAGCACAGTGCCAGGCGGTCAGCACTGTATAACTGTACGCGTGCTTGAATGTCGCTCAGAAGAGTTCATTAGCCTACTATATTATTGGTTCCTAGACCTGGAAGTTCTGTAGAGGTCTAAAAGGTTAGGGTAGGTTTCAGCCTGTTTTCTTTATAAACTGTTATACAGTCATCTGGAATCCCATTTCTTTTTTCTCTTGCTCTGCTTTTCTGAAGTGCCTGCTTCACCTTAAGGCTGGCTTCCTCAAGGCTCAGAAGCCCTGTCCTTGCCAGACTTAGTGTGTGCCGGAGTTCAGGGAAAAGGGAGGCTGGGAGTGTGTTCGGAGAGCGCCAAGCTCTTAATTTTCAAACCACTTCAGAACCGATCCCAGCGGCCGAGGGATGCCATGTGTGACTGGCTTAGTCCTGGATTCCTTGAACCAATCTTGATCACAAAGGGAAAAGGGTGACCTGGACTGGGTTAGGTAGCCCTGGTCTCACCCTGGAGCTGGTACGGAGAAAGAATGGATGGATACCTGACTGGAAATGTGACCACTATTGTGTAGGGGGATGTGATTGTGTGGGATTCATCCTGCCACTGTTGGACCTGCCAAGTCTACTGTTACTTGAATCCGGATTTTCTAGGGAACGTTTATAGTTATTTTGTTCTTTACATATGTGCAAAGTCCCTTACAAATTTATCGATTGTATGTTATGGAGAACAAGTAGTGAAATTATTAAATTTTGAGTATGAGAGTCTTCCTTCTGTTAACTTTTTAATTGGTGATAGAAGACCTCTGAATAGGTAAAAAGTTAAATATCAGTATTGCAGGTGGGTAACAGCGCAAGACAGTAAGATGACAGATAGCACGTTCGTCCAGAATATGTACTTTGCATTCCCCAGTGATACTTTTAATCTGAAGTCCTTGGAATGTCAGGCACTGCAAGGGTTGCAGGGTTGATGGAGAGGAGATACCGGCCCACCAGACTTCAAGCCCAGTCATGAGAATGGTTAACGAGCGTTTGGGGGCTGGGAAGCAATGGCCTGTCTCACAGAAGCAAACCACCAAGAACAGGAACCTATACACACAAATGTGGGGGTTCCTGGTGAGCCCTCCAGGGTCCTGGGAGCCTGGATGGTCTGAGGAGATGCTCAGCATCCTGTGTGGAGAGCTCTGCCCTCAGTCCAGTGAAGCCTGGACACACCGTTCAACTGCTGAGAGCCGTGGGTCTTTGGTGGGTCATTGCCGAAGTGCTTCTTGTTAGAGGATCCAATGTGGCCCAGCCCTGGTTGGGCTGGTTCAGCCTCCACTGGTCTGACTCAAGATTAGTGCCATTAGACTTTCTGCCTTCTTCCTAGAGCTATGTATGCAGCCACATTTGTGGACATTTGAGAGAATTAAAAAAAAAAAAAAAATCCTGTTCTTGTACCAGGCATCATGCTAAGCTCCAGGGTCATAGTGATGATCCAAAGGTGACCTGATCCCTGCTGTCACAGCCTATGCCTAGTGAGGAAGGCAGGCAGAAGGCATATAACCAGGTACATAAGCTAATTAGTCAGTTGTGGGAATGGTGAGAAAGAAACAATGGGCAAAACTGAAGGTTTACAAGAGGTTTGAGATCCTTTAAGGGATTTTGTAAATTTATTCTTGGGTTGAAGTTTTTTTCCTAATGATTTCCACGGATTAGATGAGAATAATTTTCATTGTTTGTCTCTTAGGTACATTCTGCAGGTCCCCGATGAACCCAGGGAACCCTCCACCGTATCCGGGCCCTGGTCCGACGGCCCCGTACCCACCTTATCCACAACAACCAATGGGACCAGAGGGCTACCCTCCAGGACCTATGGGGGGACCCTACCCACCTCCTCAGGGTTACCCCTACCAAGGATACCCACAGTATGGCTGGCAGGGCGGACCTCAGGAGCCTCCTAAAACCACAGGTACTGGGAGTTGGGTATGTGTATATGTGTATGTGGGTGTGCATGTGCACAGTCCCATGTCATCAAAGGAAATGTTTGCATGTTTTCTTTGGCAGAGAAGTCACGCTAGCCTTTGTGTGCTGTGGTTGACGTTCCCAAGGCTTGGTGACCGCTTAAGGTAGCTTCTAACTCCTGAGAAGGACTTCTTTCTCAGGAGGCCTGCATCCGTTCTTTCTACTTCCTCTATGTCTCTTATCCCTCTGGGGCTGATGACTTCCTGGTCGATGTGTTTTCTGATGGCCCCTTTTGGGGTACCGGTGGGGGAAAGTACTGATTGGGTTCTTGCCCTGACACCCAGTTTCGTATTTTAGATTTGGCCTGCTGGGATTATTTTCTCTCTTGGTTTGTTGACCTCCAAGTCGTCCTCTTGTCCCTACTCTTGGGTTGATGTTCTTTGCTTAAATGTTTTCATAATTCTCTTGAACTTGCTAGCTGAGTTTTCAGCAGGCCTATGAGTCCTTCTTGTGCGCTAGAACAGTGCTACTCAAAGCTGAGTCTGCAGATAAGTGCCAGTCTGTGAATGTGATAAGTACAGAAAGTACGAGTAAACAGAAGAACTTGTAGAGTAATTTGACATTGCTGTGACATTCAAGCAGGTGATCTTGCATTGTACAATACGTCTCAATCTGTGGTGGATTAGAATGGACACGTCTTGAGAAGCACTGTGCTAGATGTCTTGGTGACTGTCAGAACTGTTGTGTGACCTTCTGGTTTGCTCTTTTACAGTGCCTTCAGCTTTTTAGATTAGCTAATTCTTTTTTTTTTTTTTTTTTTTAATTTTTTTTTTTTCAACATTTATTTATTTTTGGGACAGAGAGAGACAGAGCATGAACGGGGGAGGGGCAGAGAGAGAGGGAGACACAGAATCGGAAACAGGCTCCAGGCTCCGAGCCATCAGCCCAGAGCCTGACGCGGGGCTCGAACTCACGGACCGTGAGATCGTGACCTGGCTGAAGTCGGACGCTTAACTACTGCGCCACCCAGGCGCCCCAGTTTAGCTAATTCTTAATGAGTGCTTGTGTGCCAAGTGGTCTCTTAAGAGCTTTATGTACATTAACATTTAATTCTTGGAACAATCTTATGAGGTTGTTCCCATTTTACAGTGAAGCCATTGAGTCACAGAGTGGCATACGGACTTGGCCAGCTAGAAGGGGCAGATTCCAGATTCGAATCCTGATGGTTTGGCTTTGGAATCTGTGCCTATAACTTTTTTCTCCAGCTGGATGATTTTAGATTTATCTATAACTGCAGGTACATCCTTCAGCTGAAGTGAAAGTGTGTAGTCCATTCTGTCAACAGCTTCTGTGTAGAAACTGTTTCTGATTCAAAGGAGGGAGGTCTTCCTAGTTATTCTTAATCTGTGTCTGGTAATCAGTAAGGACTTAATAAAGGTGTGTTGAATGGGTAGGTAGCTGGGTAGATAGCTAAGCAGAATCTAAGTCTGTTTATGGTTCAGAATTTTGTTTTTTGTTTTTTGTTTGTTTTACAGTAGAAATTGTAGTAAAAATATCTTTTGTTTTTCTTTGTTGGGAAACCAGTTTTTTGAAAACCATGTGATTGGAGGTGACAGGTGCTTGTGGGAATGAGGCTTACCAAGGAGTATACTTGCAATACATTTGGGGTCTCCTGGGATGATATTTAATGATAACAACTGTAACAACTAGTATTTCTGAAGCCTAGTACCTAGTACTGGCCTCATGTAACTTTCACAAGAGCCCTATAGCTTTGGTCCCATGTTACAGAGGTAGAATCTGAGGCTTGGAGAGGTTGTGTGTCAGTTATTCCTCGTATAACATACCACCCCAAAACTCAGTGGCTTAAAACAACAATGACCTATTCTCATGATTCTGTGAGTTGGCTTCGTATGATCTCTCCTGGGGTCACTTAATTCAGCTGTCAGCCTGGTCGGGGCTGGTATGTCCCAGATGTCTTCATTCACATGAGTAGGGCCCTGGTTTACTTCCACGAGGCCCCTCTCTACCTGTTGTCTCTCATCTACCCTGGCTTGTTTGCATGGTGGTTAGCTTCTAAGGGGGTGAGTGTACGTACGATCTTGCCAGCCTTTTCATGTCTAGGCCCAGAAGTGGTCCACCATCACTTACCCATATTCTTTTGTTCAAAGCAAGTCACAAGGCTGGCTGGATTCGATAGGAGGGGAAATAGATGTCATCGATACCCTGCCCCCCGCCCCCCCGATTTGGTAACAACTTTATTGAGAGATATAGTCGGGAGTTGTATGACCATCACCGCTAATTGCGGAACATTTCATCACCCCAAAGAAAGCCATATCCTTTAGCAATCACTCCCATTTCCTTAACCTTCCCCCTCCATACATCTCTTTTATCTCTGTAGATTTGTCTGTTCTGGACATTTCTTATAAAATGAATCCTATAATATGGCCTTTTATGACTGGCTCTTTCACTTAGCGTAACGTGTTAAAGGCTCCTCCGCGTGTGTCAGTACTCCATTCTTTGTGTTGCCAAATAACACCCCATTGTATGGATATATCACATTTTCTTTATCCATTCATGCTTGGGTTTCTACTTTTTGTGATGAATAGTAAGTCATGGCTATTATAAACATTCATGTAAATTAAACTCTGTCTCAGGAGGAACAGCATGTGAATGTAGAGCAGGAGGAATTGTTGGTGACCATCTTGGCAGACGGTTTACCGCTTTCCACTCTGTACCCAGCAGTTTATGTCTTCCCCAGCCCTCCCCACGCACAAAATACACCCATCCCTTCCAAGACCAGCAGGTGGCTCATCAGTCATTACATCCACTTCAAGTCAAGGGTGTCATCATCTGGTATCTGTAAGTAGACGGGGCCTCTCACCTGCCACGCTGCTCCTGTGACTGCCCACCCTGCATTTCTGCTCTGCCCCACCCTGCACACCTCAGAGGTGAAACAAAATGTCACTCCTCTATGAAGCTTCCCCTTTGGTATCCCACCTCTATGGTAGAAGTAACCAATCCCATGTGCTTCAGCTGCAGCCTATACAGACTTCTTTCAGAGCACCTCCTCTCTGAATTAAGTTAATTTTTGTGTTCTGTCTAGTTTACCTCCTTAATGTCTGAATTCAGTCAACTTAGCTGGTGCCATCTTAGTGCAGGCTTTCAGCATTTGTGTTACGTTTCGCCAAGGTTCTTAAGACTGCAAGTGACAGCATCTCAGCCTTAAAAATTAACCAACAGTAGAGGGTTGCCAGAGACCTGAGTAGAGGCTGCAAAATGACAGATAGTGACCAACACAGACACAAAAAAAGGGACACTGAGAGGACAGAGATGACACAAGGAACAAAAAACCTGTGAGAAAAAAAGGGGGGGAAATATCTCTAATAGCCTTAGGTATGTGGGAAGATAAATCTTAATGAAATAAGAATAGGGATGCTATATAAAAAGGAACTCGGGAAACAAAAGCATTTAGCCAAGAAGACTGTGAAACCAACCTCAGCCCAAGGAATAGGTCCAAAAGACTCATTCAGATAGCTAGATCTTGCCAAACCAGAATTGACGGCTTTTTGCCACAGGTGAAAGGTTGACATAGTGCTATGTAACAACCACCCCAAGTTAGAGATTCTGTAATTTGGAAAGGGCTTGGGTGGAAATCCCTGCTCCCCATGGCATCTCCTGGGGCTGGAACATAGATGATAATCGAGGCCCTTGGTTGGCTATGAGATTTATGAACTCTCCTCTTGGCTCTATACAGCATGCCTAAAGGGGTGCTCTTGGGTTGGCTTGCATCTGCAGTACAGAGAAGCCGTGTGGTTTTGCAGAAGCTTCAGAAGGGAGAGGGTTGTGGGAGCGTGATGGCAATCTGACTGCAGTCAGAGGGAGAGTCAGAAGATACCCACACTTAGACGCTACTATCTTTACATGTGTTCCTAACCAGTGCACTTCTTCACTCCTATGGGCTTTGTTTCACACTCTTATTTCCCTTGAAAGTTTCATTTAAGTTCAGCCATATTCTGTCAACTGTTGCTGTTTGGTGAAATCTTGTACTTCCGGTTCGTTATAACAAATAATTGCTCTTCCAAATACCAAAAAAACCCCACAGAACCTCGCATCTGATGTCTCTCTTTCCCTCTTCTCCTCCACTTCGCCCCTCAGTGGGACTAAGTTGGGCATCCTGACAACACAGTGGCCTCAGGAAGTGGGACTCCTTCAGTGTCCGTGTGCAAAAAAAGAGAAAAAGGAAACAGACTTTAGTTAATTTCTAGTTCTGAAACAGTTGCGGACTTAAAAAAAGGATGCAGAAATAGTACAAATGATTTCACCCAGATTTCCCCAAACCTTACATCACTACCATGTAACGATCCTGCCCAGGCCCGGAAGACTCACAACAGCGCTTGGATCCCGCTCCATGGCCCAAGCAGCCATGGGTCTGTGTGGGTGGGATTCAAGGGGGGGCGAGACAGAGTTCAGTGCTTGGGAGGACAGTGGCAAAGCCACACTGCAGAATGGCATATGTGTTGGGGGACCTTTGCAAGCCCTACAGCAAGTCCCAGTGGTGATGGGTAGACTCCTGTTCAGTGAGGCATTCTAACTAACAAAACTGCTGGTAGGCTCTTGTTGACCATGCCGTAGTTACAGAATTGTTCAAAGTGAAAATTTAAACAAAACAATATCTCCAGTCGTAGAAAATCGATTTAAGGAAGATTTCTGTGAATTGGTGAGAAAGTCGTGAAAGAAGAGACATTTTAAAATGCTGCCACCAAAATCAAAATGACACCCCCTCAGATACCCTCAGATCATCAGCAGTGGAGGTCCTCAGGTGCTCGCCCAGTTACTCACCTTCCAAGCTCATGGCAGACCTTGGAGTCTCATGTGGTCCTCTCTGCTTAGCCCTAATGTGACCTCACAATCCTCCTTACCACGGTGCCCTAGGCAGTGGCTGTGAATAGGCTTGAATCCAGTTGAACTGGATGAGATGAAGCCTCTTAACCATTCCTTGTGAGCTAACCTCCTCCTTTTAGAGAGATTTAAACCAAAGCCCAGAGAGGTTTAGTGACTTCCCCAGGGTCAGCGAGTTCAAGAAGGATGTAGTCGTGATTCCAAGCTAAGTGCTTTTCCTCATTTCATCCTAGTGCTATGGGCCCGCATGTTTCACAGCAGTTCTCAGACTCCCACGTCAGGAAAATACCCACGTTTGCAGCCCATTCCATACTCCCCCGCTGCCACCCCACCCCACCCCCAGCCACCACAAACAAACACAAAAACCTGGTAGTTTAGAGCAGGGCACCAGATTCCTAGTAGTAGGCAGAGGCAAAGTGGATTATGATTAATCTGGATTCAGATCCCCTTATTAACACAGGGACCTGGGCAGGTTACTTAACCGCGGTGATCTTTGCATGCCTGCCTCCCCTTGGAAGCATCACAGAGGCTTTCTCTCCTTCACCTCTGCCTCCCACAGCACCTAGAGAAGTGCTGCCACATAGTATGTGCTCAGTAAATGCGTGTTGGTGGAATGGAAATGCCGCCATTTCGAAAGGTGGTTGTGAATTCAGGTGAGTTGTCTGGGTCCCTTTCCCTCTGCGCTCCTTCCCATGCTATTTACCTCTTGCGAATTCAGATACTGGGATTTTATACGTGTTCTTCTGGGTTAGGACTGTGATATCAGGCAAGGTATTGATTTAAAATGAAAGAAATTCTATTACAGCAGAGTCCTTGGGATGTCCCCATGGAGTTCAAAAGCCCAATTGGCCTTTGAACTGGGTTTCTAGGCCTGCAAATCAGGAACTGAAAGTGACCTTGGTACGGTTCTTTGTAATTTGAAGATGCAAAAGGAGAGTGTCTGTTCCAGGAGTGCCCTACTGGGTCATTGGCCAACCAACTAGAAGTTCAAAGTGGCCTGTCCTTTAGTCCAAGGTCAGCAGTTGGGGGGAGGGTGGTGATAGAATGGCATATTTCTCCTTCTGGATGCTCTTCTTGGTGTCTGACACTGCTCTCATCAGTCATTGTGAGGCTAGAAGAGGAAGGAATTTAATGGTCTGGCATCTCTGGCTAATTGGCTTCAGGTGTGGAATTACAGCCTGGCTTGTTGGAGCCTTTTATGCCTTTTTTCATCAGAAACTCCGATCGGGCGTTTTCATTGCCCTGGGAAGCCTTTCCAGCATAAAGTCCAGCTCAGAGCCGCCTTTGCCAGGTATCAGATGACAGAATGTCCCAGCGAGGGCGCTGCCTGGTGCCACCAAAAGCAGCGCTGGCTTAGGAATCTAGGTGGAGTGTCTCTCATTTCCGGGGCTTCGGGTTTTTTTCTGTAAAGCTGCGATGACAGGACTGTGATGTAGAATAAAGTAATACGCCTTGTACAGTTTATGGCACGTTTGTGGGCAGAGAGGAAGTTTAGTTTTCTCCTTCAGCCCACATAAATTTTCTGAATTTTTGCTTATGGGTGGATGGGGGTGGTGAAGACAGTTCGCCTTCAGGGGCGAGGTGGGAAAGCCAATTGCTGAGTGTCACTTGGGTCTCCCCTGAGCATCCCCACTGGCCTGAGGCACCTGGGACAACTCCTGAGTCGCCCTCTGCAGTCATGGCCACATGGCCAGTCTCCCTCCCTGCTCTCGCTCCTGCTGTCTGCTTTCTGTTTGTTCAGACTCCCTAATTGCTTTCCATGTCACTCAGAGTAAAAGCCAGAGACCTTCCAGTGACCAGCAAGGCCCTCTCAGAGCCAGCTGCCCCCTGCACCCTCTGCCCCGCCCTCTCCGGCTGCCCGTTCGCTCACCAGGTCCACTCCCCTCCAGGGCTTTGCCTTTTCTCAGAAATCTAAAGGAATATGTTCTCGCTTCTCGTAGTCTGCAGGCACGTGGTCATAGAGGCCGTCCAGCTGCCTCCCTTCACCCTTTGCCTAAACGGGCACCCCACCCGGGCACTCTCTATCCCTGTTCTCATCTCCTTTCCCTATGTAGTACTATTATGTGTTCCTTGGCTGCCTCTCTCCTCCTGCCGGAATATAAGCTCCTTTATACATACATATATGTACGGCCCCTTTGTATGTTAGGTTCACTCCTCAAATAGTTCCTACTATTTGTGGAATGATCGAGCGTCCTCTTCCCCCCTGATATCCTCTACCTGCTCAGGTGTCTTGTGAGTCATTCTCCTTTAGGCCTTACCTGGGGTTCTTTTAGTCCTTGTCTGGGGAGAATCCTGGGAGTGGTCCTGAGAGCCGCTCTGTGTGGGGCCTGGTGCTGAACGTTGTATATCCTTTATTGTTTAATTGGCCTGACCGCTCTGGGAGGTGGGTCCTTTCAAAGGAGGGGTTTTGCCAAGGTCGGAGCTAGTGAGTGGTGGGGCATTCTCATACTCACTTTCACTGGGGCCTGTCTCTGCTTCACCGGCTCTGCTCGACGAGAGGTGGTCCGCGCCAGTGGGCTCTGCTCCGCCGCTGCCTTCATCGCCTGAGGTCTGAGCTCAGCGTACTTGGTGCCTCTTTTGTGCTTCTTCCTTGTTGGTCTCCTGGTTTATCTTGGCCTCCTGGTTCTTCGTGGCAAGAGTTGGCTGCCTTACAAAACGCTCCTTTACATCTTATCCTCAGTTTCTCTTTGTTTAGCCCATTTAATCTTTGTCCTTCCTCTCACATCTCTTAGCCCATAGCCTGGGTAATTCATTTGAGTCTTCTGATGCCCAAATGGTGTTCGCATGGAATTCCTTAGAATGTCCTTGTGTTTCACACGGGACTGGGCCAGCGTCTTTAAGACTCGAGCCAGGCCAGGGGCGCCTAGGTGGCTCAGTCGGTTGAGTGTCCAGCTCTTCACTTTGGCTCAGTTCATGATCTCACGGTTTTTGGGATCTAGCCCCATACTGGGTTCTGTGCTGACAGCGTGGAGTCTGTTTGGGATTCTCTCTCCCTGTCTCTCTGCCCTGGTTCCGCTCGTACCCTCTCTGTCAAAATAAGTAAACTTAAAAAAAAATTAGCCAGGCCTGTCATAATTGAGAAGCTGTGGTTTCTGACACAGGAAGTGGGCTTAGTCACATATACTCTTTGCTGTGAGGAAGAGACAGATCCAGTGGCCAGAAGGATGGTGGCCTCTAGAGAGAGAGAGAAAGAGGAGGAGGAAGATGAACAAGGAAGGAGTAGGAGATGGACACAGTTCGTTTCCCAGACCCAGCACAGTAGCTGGTCGTGGGACTTGAGAAAGATCTCCTGACAGAATGAATCCCCAGGCCCTGTGCAGATGAAAGTGCACACCTGGAGACGGGAGTTGACTGTGGCCTGATGCAGCCTGAACACGGCCCCTCAACTAAGGGAAGATGGGCTGCTTTTGGGGTCCCCCTGGTATTTGTGGCTCTTGACAAGGGCTCTGACATCAACTGTTTCTCTCAGCCATCTTGAGGGTCTCTTTTCCCTCCTCAGAGATGGCATGGGCCTTTATGGCTCATTGGCCTGAGAACTTGTTGAGCCTTGCTTTGGAGGAGAAGCTGTTCCTTCTCTTTGCAGTGTTCTGATGGCTTCCATTTAGGTTGCAGGCTTTGCTACTGGCTTGGGTTTCTGTGTGAGAGGCCAGAGGTTTTGATTTCACTGAGGGTAAAGAGGTTTTGGTGGCAGCAGTTTCCTCCCCTAGCCCTTGGGCATGGCGGAGTAGGAACTACACAAGGTGAGGGTTTCAACATTTCTTTCTCCCTCCTTAATGGTTTGGTATTATTCTTAGAATAAAGGCCAGGATTCCAAAAGGCTTGAGGTCGTTCATGTTCTGGCCCTGCTACCAGATTCCAGTTCATTTCCTCAGCCTCGCCAGGCCTGTCTTCCCACGTAGCTTTCGTAAATGGTATTTCCTCTGTATGACTGAAAAGTCTTGACACCTCTCTTGGCTCAAGTAACCCTTATTAAATCCTTCCCATCTTGCTCATGTGGCACTTCAGCGATGTTGAGTGCTACTTTCCACCCCCTAGTCTGGGTCAGCTTTCTGTCCTCCACTGGTTTGTAATTTTTTTTTATCTTAGCTGTAGTTATAGAATTAAGGTCTTCCACGATAGCAGAGACTTTGTCTAATTAGACTGTTTGAGTCCCCACTAATTGTTTATTGACTGATGAAAGATGAAGAGGAGTTTAGAGAGAGGCAGGAGAGGGGACAGGTGAGACTCTGGAATGAGCTTTTTCAAGTTTTTCAACTTTGGGCTTGAATTTGCAGAAAAGACTTTGCACTTCCTTTCCCTCCCTCGTGTTGTCTGTCTGTTTGTTTATTGCCTTTTAGAGAGAGCATGCAGGAGTGAGAGAGGCAGAGGGAGAGAGAGAGAGAGAGAGAGAGAGAGCGCGAGCGCGCGCGAGCATCTTAAGCAGGCTTCACACTCAGCATGGAGTCCAACCTGGGGTGGATCTCACAACCTGAGATCATGACCTGAGCCAAAATCAAGAGTTAGCCACTCAACTGACTGAGCCGCCCAGGCGCTACCCGAGCAGAAAATTCATTGTGTAGCAGGGGGTGGAGCTCTGTTAACAATACTTGTGATCAGCTATGGGAATGATCACAGCTGAGAGATGGAGCGTTGAGTCATTTTTGCTTCCGTGAGTGCTGGCCCTCACTTCTTCGCTGGTCCCTAAACATAGTAACAACTCACATACAAAACAATTTTTTAAATTCCGGTCATAGTGCAGATATGCCATCGTCTCAAATCATTTTTGCATTTTTATTTCCCAGGCAGTTCTTGCTTACATACACGTGTCATTTGTACCTGGCTGCCATTGTAGTGCAGAGGGCATTGCGTATACTGTCTTCCTTCCTTTACTTGATCAGAAGCAACCTCCCTATAGGGCAAGATTTCTCCACTTCACTGTTGACGTTTGGGCTGGATAATTTTTTTTTAAGATTTTATTTTTGGGGTACCTGGGTGGCTCATTTGGTTAAATGTCCAATTCTTGATTTCGGCTCAGGTCATGAGCTCATGGCTTGTGAGTTCGACCCCTGCATCGGGCTCTGCTCTGACAGTATGGAGCCTGCTTGGGATTCTCTCTCCCTTCCTCTCCCTCTGCCCCTACCCCACTTGCTCCCTCACTCTCTCAAAAAAAATGAATAAAAGCTCTCTGAAAAGATTTTATTTTTAAGTAATCTCTGTACCCTACAGAGGACTTGAACTTACAAACCCTCTAAGATCGAGTCACATGCTCTACTGACTCAGCCAGCCAGGCACCCCGACTGGATACTTTTTGTTAGAGGTGGGTGGGGTGTCTCCTGCTTTGTGGGATGCTTAGCAGCATCTTCACCTTTATCCACTAAATGCCAGTAGTGGCTGCTCAGTTACAGCAACCAGAACGTTTCCAGACGTTACCAGAGCCCCCCCTAGGGACCCAAATCACCTTTGAGGGCCATTGCAGTAGTGTCTGCGTAATGAAAAATTTGAGTTGCCCATTGTTTTTTGAACCCAGTGGAGGAAAAGCATTCCTAAACAGTTTCATCAGCAGCTGAAAAATATATGCCTTTTTCTAGTGGTCTGCCCAGGAGGAAGGCTCGGGAACTTGGAACTATATTGAACTCCCTCTTGACCTCTGGCTGGACAGGCTTTGTTTCTGAGCTTCTCTTTAGTCTAAGACTGGAGAATCTGGGTGTTTGATACCATTCCCTATATTAAAACCAGCAGAAGGTCACCTGGCTGGCTCAGTCAGTGGAGCATTTGACTCTTGATCTTGGAGTTGTCAGTTCGAGCCCCACATTGGGTGTAGAGATTACTTAAAAACAAAATCTTAAAAAAACAAAAACAAAAAAACAGCTGAACAATAAGAGCTTGAGTCTAGTGGTCCAAATTTTTAAGTGGCTTTTTTTTAAATGTTTACTTTTAAGAGAGAGAGAGAGAGAGAGACCAAGTACAAGTGGGGTAAGGGCAGAGAGAGAGGGAGACACAGAATCTGAAGCAGGCTCCAGGCTCTGAGCTGTCAGCACAGAGCCCGTCACGAGATTGAGAATCACAAACTGTGAGACCCTGACCTGGGCCCAAGTCGGAAGCCTAACCGACTGAGCCACCCCAGGCGCGCCTAGTGGTCCAAATGTTTAAATATTTACTGTTAATTGTTAATTATTAAATAGCTAGCTAAAGAACAGAGCTAATACTTCAGTGGTTGCTATGTGTCAGGAGCTTTTATATATTAATTCATTCAGTCCTCGGAACACCCCTCTGAGATAGGTCTTAACTATCCCCATTATCTAGATGAAGAATCTGAAGCATAAAAAAAAGGCTAACTTAACTTTTTCATGGTCGCACAGCTAGGAAGTGGTGGAGCTGGGATTCAAAACCCAATCCAGCCCCAAGGCCCATGCCCCTCCGTAGCTGCCATTTACTGGGTACCTAGTGAGGTGCTTGATGCTGGGCTGAGAGCTTTGTGGACTTGGCTTCAGTTCTCAAAGTAGTCCTTCAGGCTGAGTAGTTATCCCGGAGTTTACAGATGTGGAGCCAGAGTCTTAGAGTTACGATATGTTGCCCCTGGGCCCCCAGATAGCCGACCCAGTGCTTCCCTGTGTCACGTGGCCTCCCATGAATGAGGAAAAAAAAATTTCTCACTTCATCTTCCTTTTTCCCTTGTGTCAGGCACTAAATCAATGTGAACTCTTTTTTTTTTTTTTTTTTTTAATTCTTTTTAACGTTTATTGTTGAGAACAGAGACAGACTGCAAGCGGGGGGTGGAGCTGAGAGAGAGAGAGCGAGACACAGAATCAGAAGCAGGCTCCAGGCTCTGACCTGTCAGCACAGAGACCAAGCAGGGCTGGAACTCACAAGCTGTGAGATCATGACCTGAGCTGAAGTCGGACGCTTTACCGACTGAGCCACCCAGGCGCCCCAAATGTTAAATATTTCTGATTAGATCTTATTCTTCAGGTGGTCTGTCAACATTATCTCGTTTAATCCCTACAGCAGTCTTGGTGGTTTCCCATTTTAAAGATGAGGAGACTGAGATTCAGAGAGAGGATATAACTTGCCTAAAGTCATAAAGTAACTCATTGAGCCATGAACTGAATGAACCCAGGTCTGCTTGATTTCACACCATGTTCTTAACTTTTATGCTCTTTTGCATCCCATTAGAGAATATGCTTAGAATACTTCAAAATTAGCAATAGCTACTGGTGAGGAGTGGTACAGGAAGTGGGCTCTACGGGTAAGACGTGTTCTTTCTGGGGACACTCAACTACAACTCTATTCCGTTCTTTTCACGAAAGCACGTGAGATTGGCCTTGAGTGAATGTGCTGGGCTCTTGGTACCGAATTTGACTCTTGTTTCACACAATCGTGACTTCAGGCTTTAATTTGGCAGATCTGCTCAGCAAGGCCCAGTGCTTTAACAAAGTCCCTCTAAGAACTGCTGTAGGTGTCATGGACCTGGGCATCGTGTGAAGACAGTCTGGTCACAAAGACATGGGAACCATAGGCCCCTAAAGATGGCCTCAGGTTTTTCTGTTTTCTTGGATTGAGAGATGCATTCTGTTTGGGTCACATACTTTCTGCAAAACTCTCTATTCTGCCTTTTCAAAAACATTGGCCTGCCCAGCACTCAGGGGTATTGGAGTATAAAAAGGAAACTGCTTTTTGCAGATCCAGTTTACTGAGTTGCCTGGCGGGATGTGCTCAGTGCCTGCTGACACAGCAGGCCGGTCGGTCGCACCTGGCTGGCCTGGGGAGACAGAAGATGTTGGGAGTCTTACCTACTCCCAGACCAGTTTGCTTCATTGTTCTTTGCCCCTTTCCACCCAGGTGTGGCCTCGGTTTTCTGCTCTAATACTCCTTTTACCTAGTCTTCACATGGGACCTATACATTCCCTTCACCTCTCACAGAAGCTTTTTAAAGTTACATTGATATAACCATGAAAAAATTGGTATGGTGGACAAAAAAAAGCCGGAAGACTGCTTTGGGTAAAAGGCGTCTAGGGAAATTGGAAGGTACAGGTGGGACAGAGCCAGTCAGTCCCTAGGATTGGAGCCAAGACCCTGGTGTTGGGACTTTCCCGTGAGCGTGGGGTCACCTACGGTGGCAGGAGTCTTTCCCTAGAACATTCATACCCTCCAAGTAGTAGCAGGCATTTGCTGTGCTGGAGAGGCCAGCTCCAGGGTGCTACCTGCACCCCCAGTGGGTGGCACGGTGCCTGCACATACCTAGCGCCTGCTTTCCAGTGGTCACTGTGGTTAGCCATAGGGGGGAAAATCTATATTCTGCTTATATTGTGGCTCCCCAGAGTTGAGGTGCTCTAAAAAGCAGGACACAGCATAGGATGATTATAATGAAAATGCTAACAGTGAAGATGAGGCTCAGTGTCCACATCGTTGGATGAGGGCTCAGCCCAACAGCCACTAACACTGTTGTGGTGACCACATCCACAATGATTGAGGCCCAGGAGAATGGCTTTTCCCACACCCCGACTAAGGCATCTGCCCCACTGCAAGCTGCTGCTCCTGGGTTATATCGCCATTCTCTCACAGAAACATGGCCTTGTTTTGAAAATACCTTTTTAAATTACGGAGATAGCTCTTACTTACAGAAAGTAAATAATACCCTAATTTTGCTACCCAGAGATAGGAGTTAACATTTTGGTGTGAATCTTTTGCGCCGTGTTTAGTTTTTTTTAATGCAGCCCTTTTTGAAATTCACTTAGTATGTTAGTCTCATTTTCAATTCCTTAGGTCCTATATATCATCTGCTGCATCTTGGCCCTGTAGACTATGCACGTTAAGGAGTGGTGGTCACTTGTCTTCGAGGGCTCCATTTTAGACATCAGTCTCGCACTGCTGACTTCACACGGGAGTGTGCCCCCAGCACGAGTTACTGTCGTTACGAAAAATCTCAAAACCGTATAAAACTCTAACGTAGATTGCTTTTCTTTTCCTTTTTGCCTTTTATTTAGTTCATAACATAACAGCTATAATTTATTGTCCATTTACTTTGTGCCTGGCACTGTGCTTACTGCTTTTCAAGGAGTTAATCATATACTCTTCCTAACAGTTCTAAGAGATGGGTTCTATTGTCTCATTTTCAGGTGAGGAAACAGAGCCACAGAGAGGGTAAGGGGGTTGCATTTTATTTGAATGGACCATGCCAGATGTAGCAAGCCTACCCCCCGAATCTGGTGAACCTGTGTCTGCAGGAGCTGGCCTGTGGCGGGTACATTAGTGGAAAGGACCCTGCTCTCCTGCTGTTTGAGCTGAGCCGACAGTTTGGGGGCGGCTGACAGACCCACAGAGACAGACCAGTGAATGGGTGCTGACCGTATCTGTAGGCTGCCTTGGTCTTCTGTTCACACTTGCCTGGCTCCCCTCTTCCAGGAAACATGCACTTTGCTCTGGACTCTTGTGGAAAGGCTCATCAGCTTACAGCAGGAAGCTTGCTGATGTGTGCCATCAGGGCTGCAGCTCTTTGGGTTTTGAGAGGCCAGTACCGTTCCCCTCCTCTTCCCACCGAGAGGCTCAGGGCCTTTTTCCTCATTTGATCAAAGGTGACTTGTGTGTCCAGGCTGAGATCCTGAACGGGAAGGTGGCACACTTCCTCAGGGTGCCCTTAGAATTAAGAGGCTTTCTGCAGCTTGGAGAAGAAACTAGAGCCTTCTCCCCACTCTACGCCCCCTCACCCCCACCCACATGTGCAGGCGCACACAGTCTCCTTCTAGGGATTTGAGGGATGTACTTGGCGGGGGCGAGGTGATGTGGACAGAGCTTTCTCCTTGGGGTTCCAGGCATCTGCCCCTCTTCTCAAGGATGTACCTGCTTAAAGACCATAAATTGGGAGTAGCCTGGGAATGTTTTCAGTGCCTTTCTATAATTTTTTTTAATGTTTATTTTTGAGAGAGAAAGAGAGAGTAGGGGAGGGGCAGAGAGAGGGGGACAGACCTGAATCGGGCTCTGTGTTGACAGCAGCAAGCCCAGTGCAGGACTTAGACTCATGAACCGTGAGATCATGATCTGAGCCGAAGTCAGACACTCAACCAACAGAGCCACCCAGGTACCCCTCAATGCCTTTCAGTTGTGCTTTCTGTAGGGCAAGATGGGGAAAAATGGCCAGTAGACTTTTTTTTTCAGTAGTGTTTTGGTTCCCTCTGAGCTTTTCCATTTACCCTTGAAATGACTTCATTTGGTTGTCTGGAGGACAACCTGAAGGATTTTAGAGAGAGTGCAAGATTGTATTTGAGTTCTTAATAGGTAAAAATGGATTTTTGCTTTTGGGTGGGATGTGTATCATGCGTAGTTTATGAAGGGTCAGTACCCCCCCCCCCCCCAAAAAAAAAAGCCCTGTCCGAGTACCCTTGGGCAACCACAGGTAACTATCAGCTCCTCAGGGCTATGGGCAGGATGCCCTGGGGGCGTGTACGTCTGAAGTAAAGGCTCTCCAGAGGCCTCTCGGGAGAAGGTGTCTTCCATGGGGCCCGTTCTCCCTAGCCTAACCAGCCTCTGGACCCTGAGCTCCCTTTACTCGCTTGACTCCCAAGGTCTCCCCCTGGTCAGCTCAATCCCCTGTGGGATAAAGTGCTGGTTCCCATACCAGAGACTGCTCTCTCAGCCACTACAAGAAAGTTTGGGCTGAATGAGGTCTCTTGAAGGGTTTGAGCTGATAGAGGAGGGAGTGACCCCCTTCCTTTAGAGCTTAAAACTGATAGGACCTTCGTATTTTTTCTTAGTACTGCTTTGCTGTTGCTTCAGAGAATAGCTAAGCCCAAACCTGCAGCTTGCTTGCAAGACAGGCTGGAAACGGTTTTTCCAGCCAAGGTGTAATGTGTGAGGCAAATTGTTGGTTCATTTGTTCACTCATTCATTGGTTTGTTCCATATCTCCTATATGCCAGGACTCCTGAGTGCCTTGGGCTAGGCTAGGAAAATAGAGCTGCAAGTGACATTGGGAGTCTTCAGTAGTTTTTTTTTTTTTAATTTTATTAAAGAAAAATTCTTTTTAACGTTTGTTTATTTTTGAGCGAAAGAGACAGAGCATGAGTGGGAAAGGGGCAGAGAGAGAGAGAGACACAGAACTGGAAGCAGGCTCCAGGCTCTGAGCTTTCAGCACAGAGCCTGAGGCTCCAGGCTCTGAGCTTTCAGCACAGAGCCTGACACGGGACTCGAACTCACAAGCAGTAAGATCATGACTTGAGCCCAAGTCAGGTGCCTAACTGAGCCACCCAGGCACCCCTAGGGAGTCTTCAGTATTTTTATCCAGGTGGAATCAGGAGCTAAGGGTCACCAGAGTTCCTCCTGGAGGTTGAAAAAGAATACCTGACCACTCCCCTGGTCAGGCATCGGAGAAGGTGGGTAGTGGTAGAGGGTTCTGGGTGGTCACCAGCTCCATCCTGCCGATAAGGGCAAGGATGGGTAAGTACCAAGGCCGTGTGCTTGCAAACATCATTAGGAGACACTGCCCCTGCCTTTCTCAGTTATTGCCCAGCAGTCTGGTGTCCACAAGCAGTTGGGCTTGGGCAGTACCAACGGGAAATAGATGCTTCTTTTATCCCATTTCTGAATCCTGTGTTTATTCTTCAGAAAGATCTTGGTTGCTCCTATAAAGTGGAAACTGACTAGGATCTCCCTACCAGCTTTACACTGGGCCCATGTTGCTGCCAGGTGCTCAGCAATTAGGGAGCCCTGCCTTCCAACCTTCAGGTCTCTTGTCTTGGGAGGAATAATAGCAGCTAGCATATACTGAGTACCTGCTGTATACTAGGCCCTGGCCTATGTGGATTAATTCATTAAGTTACTGAAGAACACAGTGAAGGAATAGGTACTGTTATGATCCCCATTTTGTAGACAAGGAGCCTGAGCTCAGGAGAGGTGATCACGCCCTCCAGGTGGCACCCAGAGTGGACCCCAGGATATCCAACTGTAAGACCCCCACCCCTCCTCTCTCCAGTGTTCCTTGGCGAGCTGCTAGGCCCAGGAGCAGTCACTCGGGTCTGCTTGTGCTGTGACCTGAGGAGGGGTCCTCCTGCCAGTGATGATTGTACTGGCTTGAGTGTGCTGGACCTCCAGAGTTTGCTGAGAAGCCTCCTGTTCTCCGCACTGGTGGTGCTGTAAATAAGCACACTGCTTTGGGCCGCTGAGCTCTGTTCGGTGGATGGGGAGTGGACAGATGCCTTCTGTCATTCCTGACATGTTGGCGGCTCCCTGCATGGCCACTCTGCCTCCAAGGCTAAGCCCACTCATTTTACCACTTTAGGGTTTTCCTAGCAAGGATTAGCATATCTCTCATGGTTTCAGTGGAAAGGTAGTTGGTCATGATGTTGGAGACTTTTTTCTATCAGGCTTCTTTGGACAAGCAAGCTAGAACTCATCAGATGACCACAGAAGGAAGCTGTTTCCCTAAACCCCAGACCTGTCTCCAGCCTGGCAGGGTTCTAGTCACAGCCCTACAGACAAGGAAGGCCACACCTCTATCTCCCTTTCTCTGGCCTCACATTCACCACAGTGGGTGAGGACTTTTTGTCATTGCCTTTTGGGTTGACGTTGCTGTGTTGGGGTTACAGAACAGCAGAGATTGTTGTGGATGACTTAGTGGGGGCCAGGCACCCCATACAGTTCTTTCTTGATCTACAGGGATGGCCATTATTGCTCTGAAATGGTGGGCAGGGAGTTAGGGAGTCAGGACAGTCCTTATAAAGTGAGGTCTGCCTTGAATCACCTCACCATGTTTGTTGAGAATGGTCATCAGTTCTATCCCTGACCTGAGAACTCACCTTGTTCTCACCAGGGCCTGAAACTGAGGTACAGTCACCTGAAAACACAAGTCTTTTACTATTGCAAAATTAATCCAGACAGTGGAGGGAAAAAACAACCTGGGGTGTTTTGCATAAATATATCTGCTTAGAACTGTTAATCAGTAACACAGGAATCTGGTGCGTGTAGAAGCCAGTTATGGTCTGTATACCTAAGATAAAAACACACTTTGTGTTCAGTAAAAACGATATGGCAGTGTTTACCTTGTTACAAAATGCAGCAAGTCCTATTTGAATGAAACTCCTGAGGCCGTCATTCAGTGTGAGTCAGACAAGCATTGCTGATAACAGAGCAACCTGTGCCTGTCTGTGCCTGGACACTAATTGGTAGAACCCAGCAGCTACCTCCTTGGCCATCTCTGCCCTTTTGGACAAGTCCCAAAGAGCCAGCTCCCCTTAGTATACTACCTCTCCAATTTTTTCTGTAACCCAGTGCCTGAAAACCTGGAAAATAATAATTTTCCTGATTTCTTTTTAGCTTTCAAAGTCATAACAGTCATTGTCATATTCAAGAGCCAGGGACATTGGGAGTTTCTGTTTTCTGATCTCTCTCTCCTTGCTTTGTTTCTGCAATTCCCTAGTTCCAGGCATCTTTCCAGCTTCTTAGCAGGGTATGAAGTGGCAGATCGTGCATTAACCACCTTGTCTGCCATCTTTTGGGGGCAAGGAGAGTCGGGCTGTGATGACTCAGTCAGAAGCCGGGTTCAAACTAAAGTGACGTCCAGTTCTTGATGAGACACTCAGTAGCCATCGTTTCTTTAAATTTTCTTGCATTAGTGGAAGAGAAAGAGACATGACGACGGGGCACTAATAAGATGGACACGCCTTTCCCTGTAGCTCATTGAAAGGATATGTCCTGATTCCAAATGCCAGTTGTGTTTATTATTGGTCCCACCGAGTGTGGCATGTCCCCGTGTGGCTCCTCAGATGGGTCTCTGGCTCTTCTTTCCAAGTGGTCTGTGAGCTCCCGGAGTCGGGTACGGTGTCTTTTGTTCCTGGACTCCCCTGCAGGGCTGTGTCAGAAAAATGAGAGGCAGGCTACACGAGGTGGGAGGGAGACTGAGCAGTGTCTGCCACATCCTCTGGTGGTGCCGCACAATCGGAACCGTCTGCGGGAGTGTTGAGGGAGGAAGGCAGGTGGACATATGGCAGGCAGAGCGGACTTGGGTTTTTTATGAGCACGATGTGCCTCTTGCTGGCCGGGTCCAGGCTGGCCCCGGAGGGCCCAGGGTCGGTGGGCACTACCCAACCGCGGGAAACTGCTGTGGGAGTAAGTGCTCCTGAACCGCTCGTGTTTGGAGTTCTGCCTGCTGCGAAGCTCAGCCTTGGTGTCTCCTTCCCAGGGCGGCGAGGTGCCTGGAGTCCTCATGAGTAAGCAAAGCATTAAAGAATGTAGGGGTTTGGGGAGTGCCTGGTGGCTCAGTCGGTTGGGCATCCAGTGCTTGATTTCAGCTCAGGTCATGATCTCGTGGTTTGTGGGTTCGAGCCCTGTGTTAGGCTTGTGCCGGCAGCGCAGAGCCTTCTTGGGATTCTCTCTTTGCCCCTCCCCTGACTGCGTGCATGTTCTCTCTCTCTCAAAATAAATAAGCATTAAAAAAAAATTTTTTTTTAAGAATGTAGGGGTTTTTGTATATGGTGAAATACTCAGAACATAAAATGTATCGTTTTAACCATTTTTAAATATACAGTTCATTGGCCTTAAATACAGTCGTATTGTACAGCCATCACCACCATCCATCTCCAAAACTTACTTCATCTTCTTGAAAACTTACTCTATACCTATTGAACAATAAGCCCGTCTCCAGCCACTCCTAACCACCATTCTACTCTCTGCCTTAGAAGTCAGTCCATTTTAGGTTATCTCTTGTAAGTGGAGTCATACAGTATTTGTCCTTTTGTGATTGCCATATAGGTGTTAGCATCATGTCCTCAAGGTTAGCCCAAGTCAGCATGTGTTAGAATTTCCTTTTTTTAAGGCTGAATACTATTCCATCATATGTATTAACCATGTTTTGTTTATCCATTCCTCTGTCAGTGGACACTTGGGGGCTTCCGTTTCTGGCTTTTGTGAATATGCTGCTTATAAACATGGGTGCATAAATACCTGTTCGAGTTCATGCTTTCAGTTCTTATGGGTCAAAGTTTTAAAGCACAAGCAGCAAGATGTCTTTGAAGGTCATTTTCTGATAAATTGCCCTTCTCCACTGAGGGCTAGGCTTACAGACCAAAAGTTAGCTTTACTCACCATCTAATTTTAGACTTCAACTTAAGCACCACTTGTAACATCAAGCTTCATTTTGATATTTGATAGGCTTCTACTGCGCATTACAACTCCAACTTAGTTGGCCACTTCTTTGTGATTGTGGGGGCACCCTTGTCACTTGCTGGTGGACATTGGTAGTGTCCTTATTAGAGCTGGCTTGCTCTAGGGGTGCATGCTCTTTCTGACTTTGCCCCTCCTGACCCAAGTTGGGCTGGCCTTTTGACCTTGTCTCTGATCTGGCTCCATTTGGGGACCTGAAACCCTGAGCCCACTGACAACTGAGGCTGTTGAGACCATTTTTCTTCCACCCATGGCAGCTTTGTGAGGCACAGTATTCTCTCCCATCTCTGCTGGTTCTTGTAATTTGTCTTTATTTCATCCAGATCTTATACAACATTTAACATTATTAGAATTATATGTAAATTTTTTTCATGGGGGAGTACAATATTTTTCTAAATACTTTGGCGTTTGGGGTTGCCACAGGGACTGGTTTTCCCTGTACCAGTTTAAACCTAGTCCAACAGCCCTTGGCAACTGGTGAGGTGTACACACCTGGGGGATAATGGGCTTTTGATGGATTCAGCGGTCCTGGCATGGGTCTTTACCTCTTGATGAGACTTCTTTAGGCCAGACTGCCAGGTCAGTTCAGTTAGGAAGTAGAGATGGCTGGTTGTGAATTTCTTTTCTTGATGGTTATATGGTTATTCTCTTTATTAATTTCTTAATAGAAATTCTCCATATCCACACTTGAGCCAACCACAGCTCTTTTGCATAGTTAAGGACGTTAAGAATCAGTGCCCCGGTGGACTTTGAGCCCACAACATGATAAAACCGTGGGCCATGCAGCCCTTATAAAATGGGGCCAGGACCCTGTCTCTGTGCACTGTAGCCATTTATCCTTGGCTGAGAGGCTTTTGCTGGTGCAGGTTAATGGAGACTGCATGCTCCTCGTTCCCATCCACCCTGCGCTGGCCTTCATGCGTCTGGCCCAGCAGGAGAACGAGGAGAACATTCTCTGCTACTTTTCTGCTCTTAGGGCTGTTACCCTCTGCTCTGGCACATGGCTGCAGGGCCCAGGAGGGGGAGGATCAAGCCATATCTTGTTGTCAATGCATTTTCATCTCTTTGGGGCCTCGCTTACAGATAGCACTGTCAACCCTGCTTTTTTGCAGGTGAGGACACTGAGGTTATGAGACAGTGAAGAGCCAGAGGTGAAGGGGAGGGCCAAGTCAGAGCAAGCCGCCCTGGAGCCTAAATCAAGAAGGAAGGAAGGGAGTGTAGAGGAGTCTGGGCTGGGGATGAGTTGAGAGAAGGCATCAATACATGCTTAGTATTGTGGCCATTGTTTTAGTCTCCTGACGGTTGCTTTATTTGGTTTTGCTTTACATGCTGGAGGATGAAGGGACAAGTTTGCCAGAGAGCAGATCAGATGCTTCTCAGAGGATCAGAAAGATGTGGGTGGGGTGTGGAAGAAGAGCCGTTCACACAGTAACCCAACCTCAAGTTAGGTCTCCGTCCTAAACCCTGGGAGGGGCCTGGTAATGAATCAGGCAGCTATTCCTGGAGCTGACGTGGAGGAAAGGGGATGCTCCTCTGCTCCGGGGCAGGCAAGCCATTCCTCAGGCAGGGACAGAGAAGGAAGAGCTGGTTCAAGGAGCACACAGACAGATCCTGGAGGTGGGCTGTTGTCTGCATTCACAGATGTCACTGTCTGTACAGCCTGAGGGCTGGAGGTGCCTGTGAAACCCACAGTGGGGTTTCACTGCTGGAATGGGTGGCCGCAGAGCCCAGTGTGCCCAGGACTCCCGTCGGGATGGGTTGTCACTAGGCATGAGCCTGACAGGGTACAAGTGTCTCTGGCCCTTGGATTACAGGCCCTGTGCTGTTGTCCTGTTTGTTCCCATGCTGGCCAGGTCCTTCTGTCCCAGACTTGGGATCCCAGCTCCCTGTCCCCTGCTCTTGGAAGCTGCTCTGTTCTGGGCCCTGCTGGAGTTTCCCAAGGTCATACTTGCCAAAGATGTGACCATGTCCCCCTGATCCTGAGCTCTGATGCCATGTGTTTGAGGCAAAAAGAAAAGTGTGTGTGTGTGTGGGGGGGGTGTATGTATGTACATGAGTTGGGGTCAGGGCAGGGCCTTGTGCTCCTGGCATTTCCCCCTCCAACATTTTATGTTCTCCCACCATGGGTCTGCTAGAAGTGGGGCCTGGCTCTGTTCATTCACCCCCTTCCCTCAGAGTGGCTTTGGGCATGTGCCTGCCTGGGGCTGGACCTGTCCTGTCCTCCAGACAGTGAAGAGCCAGCTGGCCTTAGGGTCCTTTGCTCCCAGAACAGCCTGTGACTCTGCTCCCTGGCCTCTGGTTTCTTTCTGATGCTTTTCCCCAGAGTCAGGTGAGAGCCCCCTTCTCTCTGCCTATGTGGACCTGTCTGAAAGAGGCCCACTAAGTCAGGGGAGGGGTCTGCCTGCAGGGTCATGGTCACTTGAATAATAGTGATAATATCAGGGAACATTGATCGAAAGCTTTACAATGTGGTAGGCACTGTGCTAAGTATTTTATAATGTGCCTGGTCTCCTGATTTTCTCAACAATCGGTGGGGTGTAGATTATCAATGTAGTCCTATTTTACAGCAGAGGAAACTGAGGCTAAGAGAAGCGGTCACCTGCCCAAGGTTATGTGGCCAATGTGTAGATGAGCCTAGTTTAAATCCAATTGGATAACATCATATGAAAATCTTTGTTCTAAAATCCTAATTGTGGTGCCTAATACTAAATTGGAACAGGGTGTCTTTGGGAATTGTGACCAGAATTGGAGAGACAGTGTCAGGTGGGAAGGGTTCCTTCTCTGCTACTCTCTGAACTTCCCATGTCTGGAATCTGAGAACCCTGCTGCCTTATATACACATACTCACTCTCACTCTCAATCTCTCTCACTCTTCTGCTGAACCTCAGGTTCAGGTTCCTGGGAAGAGATGTTGGAGCAGCTGAGGCCAGCCGTAAGAGAGGAGGCTGGGGAGACAGGGACAGAACTTTTCTGAGAACACAGCTAGTGCCCTCTGCAGGCTGTGTTTTGGGTGTTGGAGGGTGGGGCATAGAGTAAATCGAGCTCCTGCGTGGCCTGGTCTGTGCTGGGCAGTCTGTCCACGGGACAGGTGGTACTGCTTGCCCACCGCGGCAGTGAGTGTTGCAGGAGGTTCAGGGCACCTCTCTCTGCTCTGTGTGTACAACCTTAAGTGGGCTCCTGCCTCCTCACTGCAGAGCTGTCCTGTCCCAGCTTTCCAGGGACCACAGTTCTGCACCCACCTAAATACAGGCCTTGGTGCTTGAAGCCCAGAGGAAATTCACCACGTAGAGTTAACACTTATCTTTGGATTATCAGTCATTCAAGTACTACCCTTTACACTGTGCATGTGCCTAGAGGTAGCTTCCCCACAGTCAGAGAGGAAGCACTGGCCCCACCTCTCACACAGTATTCAAAGGTCTCCTGAAAGGGGCTGTGATACGTGAGGCCAGTTGAGTCTGCAAAAGCAAGGCAAGGTACCTGAGGCCCTCAACAGGCTAGGTAGCAGGGCTGCTGAACAGGGGCAGATACACACCCCTGGGGTCCATGCAGTCTGACTGTGAACAGTCCAGATAGCCAAGGAGAAAGTGCTATAGGAAGGAGGAACCTTGCTCTTTGAGCAAAGGAGTGACATGCTGGGCAGGTACGTGCAGAACAGTGGGTGTGTGCTGCGTGAGGGGAGAGTCAGGAAATAGACATGTGAATGCTACCTTCTAGCTGATTTTGGACAGACCACGTAGACTTCTCTTGAGCAGTTGCCTCCTCTGTAAAATGGGACCACAGTGTGTTCTTCACGTGGGAATACGCAGGGCTCTACAGACTTCCGTCTGATGACAAAGACAGGAATGATGAAGGTGGAATCTAGGAGCAGTGGACTGGTACCTTGGCTGAGGTGGCATCCATCCCATGTCCCAACAATCTGGGGTGTTATAAGGCCCCAAAGGCAGAGCAGAAGAGTGGAGGGGATGTTTCCAGGAAAGGGAAGATGAACAAGCCCAGTGACCTTGTTACCAGTGTCAAAAGAGGGCCAAGGGGTGAGGTGGGCACTATTTTCAGGGTCAGATGGGTAGGCACTGAAGTTTCTGACAGGTATACTGCTGAGGTGTGACAGACAGGGGTGTGGTGGGTGGAGGGGCTCTGCTGAGGAAGCCAGAAGAGAAAGAGCATGATGTTCACCTCCAGGAGTGAGCAAAGAGCAGAGCCGTGGGGGTTGTCAAGGGACCTGAAGACGCCCCTTGGAAGATCATGGAATCTTCTGGGGTGTACATAGGGACTGGCTGTCCCTTCTCCCTTGGTGCCCTCTTTCTCTAGGCCTAGGCTCAGGTGGGCTCCTGACACCTGCCCAAACCTAAACCCAAACTCAACATGGAGGAACAGAAGAGGCTGGGGTTTGGTGATTTCTGAAATGCCACCAGCTGGTGATGGTGGAGAGGGAGGAACCTTGGCAGTGGCCTGTTTCTGATGCACGGGGCTCAGCCTTAGGAACTGTACCAGTTTCGGGGGTGCTCTCTGGTCTCCGAGCTCCTTGGAGGGAGTGGGGAGCAGTGATTTGAATATGCTGCTCACTGGGTTTGCCCTGAGAGAGCCAGCAAGGCCTGAGAGGAGTCAGAATTGCATTGAAGACATCACTGATAGGGAGGGCTATGGGTCACAGGAGCAAAGTCAGGTTATGAGAGGAGCAAAAATAACTGGGAGCACACGTTAGGTGGAGTTTGGCCAGGGTTGGGGTGAGGGTGGCACTGTCTAAGTAACAGTGACACGGGGAAGACAGTCTGGGACTAGGGTGGGTGCCACCAGGGAGCCAGGGTGGTCAATAGCCACTGCCCCCAGACACTTGTGGTAGAGGCTAGTAGGGGTCCAAGGTGTGCTGAAAATGGACAGGTCCTCCCTCCTTGCCAATAGGACTCGGCAGTGACAGTCCAGAAGAAGCAAGCTTTGAGTGTGGCTTTTGAATCAAAGATTCACTTTCCTGGATTAAGGAAAATGTAAAATGCAGATGTAAAATCCTCTACCCCTTGCCACATCCTGACCTTTTAAGTTTCTTGTATCCTTTTGGAAACTTATTTGTGTATATGTGTGCATCCTTTTCTTCGTACAGATCAAATAAGGCATGCCATGTACCTTGCTTAATTTGTTGGCAACATGGAAGAACTACCTAGTTCTTTTAAATTTTTTTTTTAATGTTTATTCATTTTTGAGAGACACAGTGGGAGCGGGGGAGGGGCAGAGAGAGGAGACAGATTCCGAGGCAGGCTCCAGACTCTGAGCTGTCAACACGGAGCCCGGCACGGGGCTTGAACTCAAGAGCTGTGAAATCATGACCTGAGGGGAAGTCGGACGCTCAACTGATTGAGCCACCCAGGCACCCCTAGCTAGTTCTTTTTAAAGACTGTTTAGTTTTCTGTCTTACAGTATGTGTTGATTTAGCTAATCAGTGTCCCATTGATACTAAGGTCATTGTTAATTTGGGATTTTGATATAGCAGACACACTATACCCATATCTGAACATTGGGACAATTATTTCTGTAGGAAAAACCCTCAGTGTGGATTTTATGAGTCAGAACTATATGCACTGCCCCCTATCTCTTTAAAAGGGGTTCTGCCGGGGTGCCTGGGGGGCTCAGTCCGTTAAGCGGCTGACTTCGGCTCAGGTCATGATCTCGCGGTCCATGAGTTCGAGCCCCGCGACAGGCTCTGTGCTGACAGCTCAGAGCCTGGGGCCTGTTTTAGATTCTGTGTCTCCCTCTCTCTCTCTGACCCTCCCCCGTTCATGCTCTCTCTCTGTCTCAAAAATAAATAAACGTTAAAAAAATTTTTTTTAAATAAATAAAATAGGTTCTGCCAGTTCACACTTGCTGATAGTGTTTGAGAATTAGAAATGATGCTGGTGACACAGAATTAGAAACGATGCTGGAGCCGTTGTGAGAATTAAATGAGATAATGCATAAAGCTTTCAGCCAGTGCCTGCCACACCAGGCTGAGAACAGGGCTCACTGCAAACTGGACCACTTTGGACAAGCCTCAAGTTAGGTGCCGGGTTGGGTTTCATTGTCAGCTTGGGGCAGGGGAGGCATCAGGACACAGTGGTGTGACAGCTGCTGAGCCGTCCCCTTCATTCACACGTTTAAGAAATGTTTAGTGAATGCCTGATGTGTGCCAGAGCAGAGATGGAGCAGGGAAGCAGACAGGCATGGCTCTGACCCTCTGGAGAGGGTGGGAGTCTCCGTGGCTTGTGCTAAATACTACCTGCATAGGACGCTGCTACTCGCAGTCTCCTCTGACTAGGTCTTTCTCTCCCCTGCCCCTGCCTTGCCCCCAGTGTACGTGGTGGAACGGGAAAGGAAGATGGACATGGACACCGGGTGTCAGGCAGCCCTGGCCGCGTGTTGGACTGCCCTGTGCTGCTGCTGCCTCCTGGACAACTTGAATTGAGCAGTTGGGACCCAAGTGCTCCCTCCAGGCCCACTGCCTTGTTACTGGAATAAACAATTAGTGCTGCACCACTTCCATTTTTTCTTTCTTTTAAAAGTACCTAACCTACAGTCTTACATTTTAGCACCTATGACAGGTGTGAAATGGCATCTTACTGTCTTTTTAACATAGTGACTCAGTAGTTCTATTCACTGTGCAGTGCTCACCACAATAAGTACAGTCACCAGATGTCACTGTATAACATTAATATGCTGTCACTGACTGTATTCCCTATGCTGTATTTTTGATCTCTGCCACTAATTTATAACTAGAAGTTTGTACCTCTTAATCCCTTTATCTCTTTCACCCATCCTCCCCACCCACCTCCCCTCCTGCAACCAGCGCTTCTCTAAGACTGTTTATTTAATTCTACATGCAAGTTGAAATCATCTGGTATTTGTCTTTATCTGACTTATTTCACTTATCGTAATACTGAGTCCATCCATGTTGTCACAAATAACAAGACCTCGTTCTTTTTCATGGCTCAGTAACACTCCACTGTGTGTGTGTACGCAAGTACACGTGTCTCTGGGGGGGGGGGGTGTTTTTACATGTGCCACATCATCTTTATCCATTCATCTACAGATGGGCACTTGGGCTGCTCCCATGTCTTGGTTACTGCAAATAATGCCACAATAAACATAGTTGAATTAGTGTTTTTGTTTTCTTTGGGTAAGTACCCAGTGGGAGAAGTACTGGGTCATATGGTAATTCTATTGTTAATTTTTTAAAGACCTCCATACTGCTTTTCACAGTGGCTGCACCAGTTTGCATTTCCACCAGCAATGCACAAGAGTTGCATTTTCTTTGTTTTAAAGATTTTTAAGCATTCTCCACACCCATTGTGGAGCTCAAACTCACAGCCCTGAGATCAAGAGTCTCTCAACTCCACTGAGCCAGCCAAGAACCCCAAGGGTTCCGTTTTCTTCACATCTTTGCCAGTGCTTGTTGATTCTTGTTTTGGGGGATGATCACCATATTGACAGGTATAAAGTGATACGTCATTGTGGTTTTCATTTGTATTTGCCTGATAATTAGTGATGTTGAACATCTTCTTATCTGTGTATTGGCCATCTGTACATCTTCTTTGGACAAATGTCTATTTAGGTCCTCTGCCCATTTTTAATAGAGTGAATTATTTTCTGGGTGTTGAGTTGTATGGGTTCTTTGTAGCTTTTTGGTGTTAACCCCTTTTGGGATATGTCACTTGCGAATATCTTCTCCCATTCAGTAGGCTGCTTTGCCATTTGGTTGATGATTTCCTTTGCTGTGCAAAA